>NC_074670.1:15468685-15488711 GCF_029448725.1 Salvelinus fontinalis | reverse complement strand
CAGCAAGAGAGAAAGAGAGGGAGGGAGGGAGGGAGGAAAAGAGAGGTAGGGACACTGGGGAAGAGATAGAGACAACGGGAAGGAATAGAGAGAAAGATCTTGTGTGTGAGAGTCAAAGAGAGTGAGAGAGAGTACAGTACAGACGTTTGTGTATTTGTGTGTGTGTGTGTGTGTGTATGTGTGTGCCTGCCTGCGTGTGTGTGTCTGTGCACACTAATGGCACTGTGCTTTTCCATTGAGTCAGAGGGAAGCCCATCACAGCCCCAACACACACACAACTCATTCACACTTACAGAACATCTCTCGTGTCTGCAAACTGATCGTCATTCACTCTGCTGTCCCTTCAGTGTGTATGTGTGTGTGTGTGTGTGTGACACTCACTCCCTCTTTCTCTCTCTTCCCCAGATCCTCCCTCCCTCTTTCTCTCTCTTCCCCAGATCCTCCCTCCCTCTTTCTCTCTCTTCACCAGATCCTCCCTCCCTCTTTCTCTCTTCCCCATATCCTCCCTCCCTCTTTCTCTCTCTTCACCAGATCCTCCCTCCCTCTTTCTCTCTTCCCCATATCCTCCCTCCCTCTTTCTCTCTCTTCCCCAGATCCTCCCTCCCTCTTTCTCTCTCTTCCCCAGATCCTCCCTCCCTCTTTCTCTCTCTTCCCCAGATCCTCCCTCCCTCTTTCTCTCTCTTCCCCAGATCCTCCCTCCCTCTTTCTCTCTTCCCCATATCCTCCCTCCCTCTTTCTCTCTCTTCCCCAGATCCTCCCTCCCTCTTTCTCTCTCTTCCCCAGATCCTCCCTCCCTCTTTCTCTCTCTTCACCAGATCCTCCCTCCCTCTTTCTCTCTTCCCCAGATCCTCCCTCCCTCTTTCTCTCTCTTCACCAGATCCTCCCTCCCTCTTTCTCTCTTCCCCATATCCTCCCTCCCTCTTTCTCTCTCTTCCCCAGATCCTCCCTCCCTCTTTCTCTCTCTTCCCCAGATCCTCCCTCCCTCTTTCTCTCTCTTCCCCAGATCCTCCCTCCCTCTTTCTCTCTCTTCCCCAGATCCTCCCTCCCTCTTTCTCTCTCTTCACCAGATCCTCCCTCCCTCTTTCTCTCTCTTCCCCAGATCCTCCCTCCCTCTTTCTGAATGACATCCAAACAAATCCAAACAGAAGTGATTCAGACTTGCACCATCAGAGGAAATTACCATCCCTCCTTCTCTCTCTCCCTCCCTCCCCCTTCCTCTTCATTCCACACACCTCTACACAGTCCTCCCTCCTCTTCGTCCTCTTCCTCCTGCTGCTGTCACTCTTTTCCTGGATGAATCGCCACAAGGAAAAACTAAATATTTAAATTCCATTAAGAAGGTAATCTGTCAATGGGAATGACTGAGCACCACCGGGCTTACACCACAGAACAGTAGGAGAGGAGGAGGGAGAGAGGGAGGGAAGTGGGAGAAGAAGGGAGGGAGGAGAGGAGAGCGGGAGTGTCGTCACTAGTTAACACATCCACAAAGTCATAATTATGGCATAACCCCACCCATTTGTACCTTTTATCTTCTTAAAATTTAATTTGAAACCTTACCCTAACCTTAAGCCTAACATTAACCACCTGCTAACCTTATGCCTAACCATAACCTCAAATTAAGACCAAAAAGCACATTTGTGTAACCAATTTTGACTTTGTGGCTGTGTTAACTAGTGGGGTACAGTACCAGTGGTCAAAACCCACAGAGAGAAAAGGGACTAGGCAGAAGGGAGGGATGAGATAGAAGGCGTGTGGAAATAAAGAACAGGCAAAGAGAGAGAGAGCGAGGGATAGATGGAGGAAAGTGAGCAGAGGAAATTATGAAGGCCATAGAAAGGTGAAGCCTTTTCACAGGTGAAGGTGTAAACTGGCAGGGGATTAGCTAGCGGATGTCTCCTGGTGCGCTATAATAGGACACCTCTAAACCCTCTTTGGCTCCCGGCCTGACAACCCCATCTAACCCCTCCCTCACCCTGCCTCCCCCTCTCACCCACTCCTGTCCACAGCCACTGACTGTATGTGCTTTGGGAGTGTGTGTGTGCTCTAGGTGTGTGTGTGTAAAACTTCTCCTTCCATCATCCTCACCCTCCTCTTACCCCCCAGATCCCCCACCTCCCCTTCTCCAGCCCTGCTCTGCTAGGGACGCTGCTGTAACAACAGACCAGAGCGAGAGACGGAAGGAGTGCCACGTATCAAACACTTATTTCATTTATGTTAAAACCAGATAAATCTGGGTGAGTCCCCTGCTGATTATAGACCCATAAGTTTAATAAATTGTGACAATAATATAACAAAGCTTATAAGCAAAAAAATGTCAAAAGTCTTACCAGACTTCATACATATCAATCAAACAGGGTTTATTAAAAATAGATACTTACAAACAAATAGAAGAACATGTTTCAGTTGAATACTAAACGCTAAAAAACAAGATATAGATGTATCAACAATGGCTGTTGATGCTGAAATGGCTTTGGACCGTCTTAAATGGGCTTTTCTTTCATTGTCTTTGTATTTTATCCCCTTTTTCGATCTTGTCTCATCGCTACAACTCCCCAACGGGCTCGGGAGAGGTGAAGGTCGAGAACCATGTGTCCTCCGAAACATGACCCGCCAAACCGTGCTTCTTAACACCCTCCCGCTTAATCCAGAAGCCAGCTGCACCAATGTATTGGAGGAAACATCGTTCAACTGATGACCGAAATCAGCCTGCAGGCGCCCGGCCCACCACAAGGAGTCGCTAGAGCACGATGAGCCAAGTAAAGACCCCCCCAGCCAAACCCTCCCCTAACCCTGGTTCGATACTAGTCCAATTGTGTACCGCCCTATGGGACTCTGGGTCATGGCCGGTTGTGACACAGCCTGGGTTAGAACCCGGGTCTGTAGTCATGCCTCAAGCCCTGCGATGCAGTGCCATTGACCGCTGCGCCACTCGGGAGGCCTTGAATAGCCTTTTCTATTCAAAACTTTGGAAGCTTTCAACTTTACAGCTAAAATAATACATGTAATAAAAATATTATATAAATATCCTAAAGCAAAAATATACACAAATAATACATTATCTGATGAAATTGCTTTAGAAAGGGGCACAAGACAGGGATGTCCTCTCTCTTCTCCTGTTTGCACTGACAATTGAACCGCATGCAAAAAGAATTAGACAGGACCCAAAGTAACAAACATTAATATAAACTAAATTTATATTTTACTTATTTGCAGATGATCTCCTGGTATATCTGACCAATGTTGGAAATGTAATGACCACCTTGCAAAAGAATATTTCAGGAATACTCTAAAATCTCAGTATTGAAATGTATGTGGGGAAAAAATGAAATAATGACAATAGGAAAAAGAATAACTCATGATCTCCTGCAATCCTTTAAGTGGACCACAAAACATATGAAATACTTAGGATGCTTAATAAGTAACAATAAACAACAAATAGTTGTACTCAGACCCCTTGACTTTTTCCACATTGTGTTACGTAAAGATAACTTTATCCCATTACTCAACAATATGAAAGCAGATCTAATTAAATTGAATAATCTTCCCATAAATCGTACAGGTAGAATAAACCTCTTTAGAATGGCATGGCTCCCAAAGTTTAGATATTTATTCTCTGTAATACCAATTACCCCACCAAAAAGTATACTCGCGGGCCTCCCGGGTAGTGCAGTGGTCTAAGGCACTGCATTGCAGTGGTAGAGGCGTCACTACAGACCCAGGTTCGATCCTGGGCTGTAATCACAACCGGTTGTGATTGGGAGTCCCATAGTGCGGCGCATAAATTGGCCCAGCGTCGTCCGGGTTAGGGGAGGGTTTGTCCGGAGGGGCTTTACTTGGCTCATCGGGCTCTAGTGACTTCTTGTGGCGGGCCGGGCGCCCGCAGGCTGACCTCAGTCGTAAGCTGAACGGTGTTTCCTCTGACACATTGGTGCGGCTGGCTTCCGGGTTAAGCAGGTCATGTTTCGGAGGATGAGACAAGATCGAAATTGGGGAGAAAAGGCGGGTAACAAAATGTAGATATACACTTCCGGTCAAAAGTTACACCTACTTATTCAAGGGTTTTTCTTTATATTTACTATTTTCTACAAGACATCAAAACTATGAAATAACACTTATGGAATCATGTAGTAACCAAAAAAGTGTTAAACCAATCTAAATATATTTTATATTTGAGATTCTTCAAATAGCCACCCTTTTCTTTGATGAGAGCATTGCACACTCTTGGAATTCTCTCAACCAGCTTCATGAGGTAGTCACCTGGAATGCATTTCAATTAAAAGTTGTGCCTTCTTAAAAGTTTGAGCCAGTCAGTTGTGTTGTGACAAGCCCTATTTGGTAAAAGACCAAGTCCAATTTATGGCAAAAACAGCTCAAATAAGCAAAGAGAAACGACATCATTACTTTAAGACATGAAGGTCACTCAATACAGAAAATGTCAAGAACATTGAACGTTTCTTCAAGTGCAGTCGCAAAAACCATCAAGCGCTATGATGAAACTGGCTCTCATGAGGACCGCCACAGGAATGAAAGACACAGAGTTACCTCTGCTGCAGAGGATACGTTCATTAGAGTTACCAGCCTCAGAAATTGCAGCCCAAATAAATGCTTCACAGAGTTCAAGTAACAGACATATCTCAACATCAACTGTTCAGATGAGACTGTGTGAATCAGGCCTTCATGGTCAAATTTCTGCAAAGAAACTACTACTAAAGGACACCAATAAGAAGAAGAGACTTGCTTGGGCCAAGAAGCATGAGCAATGGTCTGGAGTCCAAATTTGAGATTTTTGGTTCCAACCACTGTGTCTTTGTGAGGTGTGGTTTGCTGGTGAAACTGTCTGTGATTTATTTAGAATTCAAGGCACACTTAACCAGCATGGCTACCACAGCATTTTGCAGTGATACGCCATCCCATCTGGTTTGGGCTTAGTGGGACTATCATTTGTTTTTCAACAGGACAATGACCCAACACACCTCCAGGCTGTGTAAGGGCTATTTTACCAACAAGAGGACTGATGGAGTGCTGCATTAGATGACCTGGCCTCCACAATCCCCCGACCTCAACCAAATTGAGATGGTTTGGGATAAGTCGAACCGCAGAGTGAGGGAAAAGCAGCCAACAAGTGCTCAGCATACAGTTGAAGTCGGAAGTTTACATACACTTAGGTTGGAGTCATTAAAACTAGTTTTTTAACCACTCCACAAATTTCTTGTTAACAAACTATAGTTTTGGCAAGTCGGTTAGGACATCTACTTTGTGCATGACACAAGTAATTGTTCCAACAGTTGTTTACAGACAGATTATTTCACTTATAATTCACTGTATCACAATTCCAGTGGGTCAGAAGATTACATACACTAAGTTGAATGTGCCTTCAAACAGCTTGGAAAATTCCAGAAAATGATGTCATGGCATTTAGCTAAATTCACTAAAGAGGAACAATGAGTACATATTGAAGATGTACATGCTCATCCCCAGAATCTTTTACGTGTCTAGTTTCAAAGGATAAAGCTAAGAACATGAACAACTTCCTAGTTAAGAACACTAGAAAAACATGGAAGAAAATGAAACATTATACAAGAATCAGTATCACTCCCAAAAAACAATCTTTGGATAGCTTTTCAGAATGTACAGATAAATTGGTCCACATGGAAAACTAAAGGAAAAGAAACCGTAAATGACTTGGTAATACAGAATTAAAGAGCAATTTTGGACTGACCAATGTAGATATTTTCAAATGCAACTTAAAAGTTTAATGTCAAGAAATGTATATTTAAAAAACTTTGGACATCAGCGCAATCTTGAGGGATTCCTATTTGAGTCAGAAAAGGATATTCATATGATAGCTAAGATATACAAAACCTAGCAGAGTGTCACGCCCTGACCTTAGTTCCTTTTTTATGCCCCTATTTTGGTTTGGTCAGGGCGTGAGTTGGGGTGGGCATTCTATGTTTTGTGTTCTATGTTTTCTATTTCTGTGTGTTTGGCCGGGTGTGGTTCTCAATCGGAGGCAGCTGTCTATCGTTGTCTCTGATTGAGAACCATACTTAGGTTTCCTTTTCCCACCTGTGTTTTGTGGGTAGTTGTTTTCTGTTTTTGTGTCTGCACCAGACAGAACTGTTTTCGGTTTCATTCGTTCTCTTTGTTGTTTTTTGTTATTCAGTGTTCAGAGTTATGAATAAATCATGAACACTTACCATGCTGCGCTTTGGTTCAGTCATTCACAGGAAGAGGATCATTACACATCATTACACTATCCAACTGACAATATCTTAGAAAAATATATAACAATTGGAACCAAAACATAAAAATAACTGATATTGGCACAAGATGGAGGTAATGTTGGAACATAACTAATGACGTTACAGTTAACATTACTAAAATGTATGCTTAATCCAGTATAAACTAATGTATAGAATCTGTTACACAACAGACAAAATTCCCAAATTCTACAGTACAAAGGCAGATCTATGTCTTAAATGTAAAACTAACAATAACTCAATAATCCATGCCTTCTGGTAACACTATAAAGACCAAAAGTTATGGGCGGAGTTAGAAAGTTGCACCTGTACATAGCCCATCTGTAAACAGCCCATCCAACTACCTCATCCCCATACTGTATTTATTTATTTATCTTGCTCCTTTGCACCCCAGTATCTCTACTTGCACATTCATCTTTTGCACAACTACCATTTCAGTGTTTAATTTCTATGTTGTAATTACTTCGCCACCATGGCCTATTTATTGCCTTAACTTTCTTATCTTACCTCATTTGCACACACTGTATATAGACTTTTTGTTTTCTTTTTTCCACTGTATTATTGACTGTATGTTTTGTTTATTCCATGTGTAACTCTGTGTTGTTGTATGTGTCAAACTGCTATGCTTTATCTTGGCCAGGTCGCAGTTGCAAATGAGAACATGTTCTCAACTGCAGTGAGATACCCGATCATCTTGAAAAACAACAAAAATCAACCAATCCTCCATCGTTAACCCAATGGAAAGTTCAAATGCTTTGTTATCTAAATGCTGAAAGTGTGTGGGCGACGGAGAGAAACAAAATGGTGCAGTTTGAGGCCATGTGACGGAGTGTGATGTGGGCACTGGAGATGGGGGTATGAGCAGATGGCTCTGGGCAGGGGTGATGTTGTGATGGCTCTGGGCAGGGGTGTTGTTGTGATGGCTCTGGGCAGGGGTGATGTTGTGATGGCTCTGGGCAGGGGTGATGTTGTGATGGCTCTGGGCAGGGGTGATGTTGTGATGGCTCTGGGCAGGGGCGATGTTGTGATGGCTCTGGGCAGGGGCGATGTTGTGATGGCTCTGGGCAGGGGCGATGTTGTGATGGCTCTGGGCAGGGGCGAAGTTGTGATGGCTCTGGGCAGGGGCGATGTTGTGATGGCTCTGGGCAGGGGTGATGTTGTGATGGCTCTGGGCAGGGGCGATGTTGTGACGGCTCTGGGCAGAGGCGATGTTGTGGATGTTGGTGAGAGTCTGTATGTTGTTGATATGTGGATGTTTTGTATTGTTTAAAAAACTATTTTAAAAGGAAGGAGAGACAGAGAGGAAAGGAGTGAGACACAGACAGGAAATGAGAGAGAGCAGGAGAAAGAGAGAGAGAGAGAAATAGGAGAGAGGGGGAAGGAGAGCGACTTGAAACTCTAATGGTCTTCTGTAAAATACTGTGCTCTCTGATAAGATGTGCAGTTTCCACTCTTCCCCCCAGATGAGCGTTTACCCCCTCCCCCTCTCATGTCTTCCATCTCCCTGGCCAAACCCCCATGGCCATGGTGGCTGCTGAGTAATCGTGTTAAGTCCCTGACTGCAGATGTCTCTAATACAGAACAAGACACAGACACAAGCAGACACCAACAGGCCAATCCAGAGTCACACAGAACAGAGACAGACCTGACCAAACAAGCCCAGAATCACACAGAACAGAGACAGACCTGACCAAACAAGCCCAGAGTTACACAGAACATAGACAGACCTGACCAACAAATCAAATCAAATCAAAGTTTATTTGTCACATACACATGTTAATGTGATGTTAAGATGTTAAGATGTTAATGTGAGTGTAGCAAAATTCTTGTCCAACAATGCAGTAATATCCAACGAGTAATCTAACCTAACAATTTCACAACAACTACCTTATACACACACGTGTAAAGGAATGAATAAGAATATGTACATACAAATATATGAATGAGTGATGTATAGAACGGCATAGGCAAGATGCAGTGGATGGTATAGAGTATAGTATATACATATGAGATGAGTAATGTAGGGTATGTAAACATATAAAGCGGCATTGTTTAAAGTCGCTAGTGATACATTACATCAAGATGGCAAGATACAGTAGATGGTATAGAGTACAGTGTATACATATGAGTCACACAGAACATAAACAGACCTGACCAAACAAGCCCAGAGTCACCACTCCCCAGTGGGAGGAACAAAAAGGAGGTACAGTAGATGTTTTCCCTAAGCACTGATACAGGGTCAGATATTTGTTATCCCCCTAATGGATAAGGTTGGGATTAGCAGTAGGGTAATCTTATCCTAGATCTGTGGTTAGGGGCGAGTTCTACCTGTGAGGAGAAAGCCCACCTCAGGGAGGAGAGAGACAGGCTCCACTACACACCACAGGACACAGTGATGGAGAGGACACACGCATACGTGCACACACACTCACACACACAAATAGGGTGGGAAACGCCTTGCAAGGCCTGCAGCATGGAAATCCCTTGAAGAGAGAGATAAAAACTAGGACAAGGATCTCACATCTCTCTCTCCCTCTTTCGCTCTCAATCACACACGCACGCATGCACGCACGCACGCACGAACGCACGCACGCACACACGCACGCACGCACGCACGCACACACACACACACACATATAGGAAAACACTTTCCTAGACTGTGCTCTCAACTTTGAGGGA
This sequence comes from Salvelinus fontinalis, assembly GCF_029448725.1. NCBI lineage: Eukaryota > Metazoa > Chordata > Actinopteri > Salmoniformes > Salmonidae > Salvelinus > Salvelinus fontinalis. The sequence continues at coordinate 15,479,772 of NC_074670.1, read as the reverse complement.
ACACCTCTCTGGCTTTCTCTACACAGCTGAGAGAGAGAGAGAGAGAGAGAAGGAGAGAGAGAGAGAGAGAGAGAGAGAGAGAGAGAGAGAGAGAGAGGGGGGGGGAAGAAAGAGAGAGAAAAATTAGGATCTGGCTAAAAATACTTGAATCAGTTATAGAACCCTCTATGGTTGTGAAGTCTGTGGTCCACAAACACCAAATTGAGACACTGCAGAATACCTGACCACTGTGACTGAACCAAAATGAAGAAAAGCTTTGACTATGAACAGACTCAGCGAGCATAGCCTTGCTATTGAAAGAAGCCGCCATCGGCAGACTTGGCTCTCAAGAGAAGACAGGCTATGTGCACACTGCCCACAAAATGAGGTGGAAATGTATGACCATATTAGAGACACAAACTTCTCTCAGATTACACAGACCTACAAATAATTTGAAAGTAAATCCAATTCTGATAAACTCCCATATCTATTAGGTGAAATAGCACACTGTGCAATCGCAGCAGCAAGATTTGTGACCTGTTGCCACAAGAAAAGGGTAACCAGTGAACAAACACCATTGTAAATACAACCCATATTTATGTTGAATTATTTTCCCTTTCGTACTTCAACTATTCGCACATGTTACAACACTGTACATAGACAATAATATAACATTTGAAATGTCTCTATTCTTCTGAAACTCTTGAAACTTTCATTTTGTTTATTGTTTATTTCCCTTGTTTTGACAACGACAAAAAAAGCCCCTTTGAATTGAATTGAGGGAGAAAACGAGAGAGAGTGAAGAGAGAGAGGGGTGGAGGGGAAGTCAGCAGAGTGATAAGGGACGTGGCATGCTGATATTAACATACTGTTAGAATGTACCCAGTGTTTCCCTAACAAGGTCTGATATTAACATACTGTTAGAATGTACCCAGTGTTTCCCTAACAAGGTCTGATATTAACATACTGTTAGAATGTACCCAGTGTTTCCCTAACAAGGTCTGATATTAACATACTGTTAGAATGTACCCAGTGTTTCCCTAACAAGGTCTGATATTAACATACTGTTAGAATGTACCCAGTGTTTCCCTAACAAGGTCTGATATTAACATACTGTTAGAATGTACCCAGTGTTTCCCTGACAAGGTCTGATATTAACATACTGTTAGAATGTACCCAGTGTTTCCCTAACAAGGTCTGCATGCTGCTGATATACTGTAGTGAACTTGGGGGCAGCATTCCCTGCCTGGGGTGCTGAACCAACAACCTTCTGGTCCCAGGGTGTGGAAAGAGACGTGATCCATCTTTGCTTTCACCACAAATGGAAGACAAACAAGAAAATCTCTGCTATCGCCCCATTGTGAATGTTGCTATTCAGGGGTCTAGTAACGTAACCAGCAAGGGTATTTTGTAAGAAAAAAGTTGCTCCAATAAATCTGACCCAAAAACAACAATAAGACGTGTGGCAGCCTTTTGCAGCCATTACTACCAGTATACCGATGGACTGATGAAAAATCTCTCTCTCTCTCTCTCTCTCTCTCTCTCTCTCTCTCTCTCTCTCTCTCTCTCTCTCTCCATCCACAGAGGAGTATGGGGTGGAGGGTGGAGGGGGGCTCCATCCACAGAGGAGTGTGGGGTGGAGGGGGGCTCCATCCACAGAGGAGTGTGGGGTGGAGGGGGGCTCCATCCACAGAGGAGTATGGTGTGGGGTAGAGGGTGGAGGGGGGGGCTCCATCCACAGAAGAGTATGGTGTGGGGTGGAGTGTGGAGGGGGGCTCCATCCACAGAGGAGTATGGTGTGGGGTGGAGGGGAGGGGAGCTCCAGCCACAGAGGAGTATGGTGTGGTGTGGCGGCGTGGCTCCATCCACAGAGGACTATGGTGTGGGGTAGAGGGTGGAGGGGGGCTCCATCCACAGAGGAGTATGGTGTGGGGTAGAGGGTGGAGGGGGGGGCTCCATCCACAGAAGAGTATGGTGTGGGGTGGAGTGTGGAGGGGGGCTCCATCCACAGAGGAGTATGGTGTGGGGGGGAGGGGAGGGGAGCTCCAGCCACAGAGGAGTATGGTGTGGTGTGGCGGCGTGGCTCCATCCACAGAGGACTATGGTGTGGGGTGGAGGGTGGAGGAGGGGCTCCATCCACAGAGGAGTATGGTGTGGGGTGGAGGGTGGAGGGGGGGGCTCCATCCACAGAGGGGTATGGTGTGGGTGGAGGGTGGAGGGGGTCGCCATCCACAGAGGAGTATTGTGTGGGGTGGAGGGTGTGCTCTATCTACAGAGGAGTATGGTGTGGGGTGGAGGGTGGGCTCCATCCACAGTAGAGTATGGTGTGGGGCGGAGGGTGGAGGGCGGGCTCCATCCAGAGAGGAGTATGATATGGGGTGGAGGGTGGGCTCCAACCACAGTAGAGTATGGTGTGGGGTGGAGGGTGGGCTCCATCCACAGTAGAGTATGGTGTGGGGTGGAGGGTGGGCTCCAACCACAGTAGAGTATGGTGTGGGGTGGAGGGTGGGCTCCATCCACAGTAGAGTATGGTGTGGGGTGGAGGGTGGGCTCCATCCACAGTAGAGTATGGTGTGGGGTGGAGGGTGGGCTCCATCCACAGTAGAGTATGGTGTGGGGTGGAGGGTGGGCTCCATCCACAGTAGAGTATGGTGTTGGGTGGAGGGTGGGCTCCATCCACAGTAGAGTATGGTGTTGGGTGGAGGGTGGGCTCCATCCACAGTAGAGTATGGTGTTGGGTGGAGGGTGGGCTCCATCCACAGTAGAGTATGGTGTTGGGTGGAGGGTGGGCTCCATCCACAGTAGAGTATGGTGTGGGGTGGAGGGTGGGCTCCATCCACAGTAGAGTATGGTGTGGGGTGGAGGGTGGGGGTGGTCAGATCATATGTATCTGGATGTGGTGTCATTATTTCCTCTTGCATACTGTGCACCACTGGTTTCATCCTAGCTACATGGACAATACCTCTGACTGATTGGAACAGACACTGGATAGAAAGGGAAGAAGAGAGAAGGAGGGAGGGAGGGAGCGAAACACAGGAGGAGGTTAGGGACAGAGAGAGAATAAGGGTCAGGGTGAGGAGGCAAAGGGAAACAGTGAGAGGGGAACAGACAGGAAGGTGGACATAGAGAGAACAGGGAGAGGAGGTAAGGGAAACAGCGAGAGGGGGACAGACAAGAAGGTGGACATACAGAGAACAAGGAGAGGAGGTAAGGGAAACAGCGAGAGGGGGACAGACAGGAAGGTGGACATAGAGAGAACAGGGAGAGGAGATGAGGGAAACAGCGAGAAGGGGACAGACAGGAAGGTGGACATACAGAGAACAGGGAGAGGAGGTAAGGGAAACAGCGAGAGAGGGACAGACAAGAAGGTGGACATAGAGAGAACAGGGAGAGGAGGTAAGGGAAACAGCGAGAGGGGGACAGACAGGAAGGTGGACATACATAGAACAAGGAGAGGAGGTAAGGGGAACAGCGAGAGGGGGACAGACAGGAAGGTGGACATAGAGAGAACAGGGAGAGGAGGTAGGGGAAACAGCGAGAGAGGGACAGACAAGAAGGTGGACATAGAGAGAACAGGGAGAGGAGGTAAGGGAAACAGCGAGAGGGGGACAGACAAGAAGGTGGACATAGAGAGAACAAGGAGAGGAGGTAAGGGAAACAGCGAGAGGGGGACAGACAGGAAGGTGGACATAGAGAGAACAGGGAGAGGAGGTAGGGGAAACAGCGAGAGAGGGACAGACAAGAAGGTGGACATAGAGAGAACAGGGAGAGGAGGTAAGGGAAACAGCGAGAGGGGGACAGACAAGAAGGTGGACATAGAGAGAACAGGGAGAGGAGGTAAGGGAAACAGCGAGAGGGGGACAGACAGGAAGGTGGACATAGAGAGAACAGGGAGAAGAGGTAAGGGAAACAGCGAGAGAGGGACAGACAAGAAGGTGGACATAGAGAGAACAGGGAGAGGAGGTAATGGAAACAGCAAGAGGGGGACAGACAGGAAGGTGGACATAGAGAGAACAGGGAGAGGAGGTAAGGGAAACAGCGAGAGAGGGACAGACAAGAAGGTGGACATACAGAGAACAGGGAGAGGGGGTAAGGAAAACAACGAGAGAGGGACAGACAAGAAGGTGGACATAGAGAGAACAGGGAGAGGAGGTAAGGGAAACAGTGAGAGGGGGACAGACAGGAAGGTGGACATAGAGAGAACAGGGAGAGGAGATGAGGGAAACAGCGAGAGAGGGACAGACAAGAAGGTGGACATACAGAGAACAGGGTGAGGAGGTAAGGGAAACAGTGAGAGGGGAACAGACAGGAAGGTGGACATACAGAGAACAGGGAGAGGGGGTAGGGGAAACAGCGAGAGGGGGACAGACAGGAAGGTGGACATACAGAGAACAGGGAGAGGAGGTAGGGGAAACAGCGAGAGGGGGACAGACAAGAAGGTGGACATACAGAGAACAGGGAGAGTGGATAAGGAAAACAGCGAGAGAGGGACAGACAAGAAGGTGGACGTAGAGAGAACAGGGAGAGGAGGTAAGGGAAACAGCGAGAGGGGGACAGACAAGAAAGTGGACATAGAGAGAACAAGGAGAGGAGGTAAGGGAAACAGCGAGAGGGGGACAGACAAGAAGGTGGACATAGAGAGAACAGGGAGAGGAGGTAAGGGAAACAGCGAGAGGGGGACAGACAGGAAGGTGGACATAGAGAGAACAGGGAGAGGAGGTAAGGGGAACAGCGAGAGGGGGACAGACAAGAAGGTGGACATACAGAGAACAAGGAGAGGAGGTAAGGGAAACAGCGAGAGGGGGACAGACAGGAAGGTGGACATAGAGAGAACAGGGAGAGGAGGTAGGGGAAACAGCGAGAGAGGGACAGACAAGAAGGTGGACATAGAGAGAACAGGGAGAGGAGGTAATGGAAACAGCGAGAGGGGGACAGACAGGAAGGTGGACATAGAGAGAACAGGGAGAGGAGGTAAGGGAAACAGCGAGAGAGGGACAGACAAGAAGGTGGACATACAGAGAACAGGGAGAGGGGGTAAGGAAAACAGCGAGAGAGGGACAGACAAGAAGGTGGACATACAGTGAACAGGGAGAGGGGGTAAGGAAAACAGCGAGAGAGGGACAGACAAGAAGGTGGACATAGAGAGAACAGGGAGAGGAGGTAAGGAAACAGTGAGAGAGGGACAGACAGGAAGGTGGACATAGAGAGAACAGGGAGAGTAGGTAAGGGAAACAGTGAGAGGGGGACAGACAGGAAGGTGGACATAGAGAGAACAGGGAGAGGAGATGAGGGAAACAGCGAGAGAGGGACAGACAAGAAGGTGGACATACAGAGAACAGGGTGAGGAGGCAAGGGAAACAGTGAGAGGGGAACAGACAGGAAGGTGGTCATACAGAGAACAGGGAGAGGGGGTAAGGGAAACAGTGGGAGGGGGACAGACAGGAAGGTGGCATAGAGAGAACAGGGAGAGGAGGTAAGGGAAACAGCGAGAGAGGGACAGACAAGAAGGTGGACATAGAGAGAACAGGGAGAGGAGGTAAGGGAAACAGCGAGAGAGGGACAGACAAGAAGGTGGACATACAGAGAACAGGGAGAGGGGGTAAGGGAAACAGCGAGAGAGGGAAAGACAAGAAGGTGGACATAGAGAGAACAGGGAGAGGAGGTAAGGGAAACAGCGAGAGAGGGAGAGACAAGAAGGTGGACATACAGAGAACAGGGAGAGGGGGTAAGGAAAACAGCGAGAGAGGGACAGACAAGAAGGTGGACATAGAGAGAACAGGGAGAGGAGGTAAGGGAAACAGTGAGAGGGGGTCAGACAGGAAGGTGGACATAGAGAGAACAGGGAGAGGAGGTAAGGGAAACAGTAGGAGGGGGACAGACAGGAAGGTGGACATAGAGAGAACAGGGAGAGGAGATGAGGGGAACAGCGAGAAGGGGACAGACAGGAAGGTGGACATACAGAGAACAGGGAGAGGAGGTAAGGGAAACAGCGAGAGAGGGACAGACAAGAAGGTGGACATAGAGAGAACAGGGAGAGGAGGTGAGGGAAACAGTGAGAGGGGGACAAACAGGAAGGTGGACATAGAGAGAACAGGGAGAGGAGGTAAGGGAAACAGCGAGAAGGGGACAGACAGGAAGGTGGACATACAGAGAACAGGGAGAGGGGGTAAGGAAAACAGCGAGAGAGGGACAGACAAGAAGGTGGACATAGAGAGAACAGGGAGAGGAGGTAAGGGAAACAGTGAGAGGGGGACAGACAGGAAGGTGGACATAGAGAGAACAGGGAGAGGAGGTAAGGGAAACAGTGAGAGGGGGACAGACAGGAAGGTGGACATAGAGAGAACAGGGAGAGGAGATGAGGGAAACAGCGAGAAGGGGACAGACAGGAAGGTGGACATACAGAGAACAGGGAGAGGAGGTAAGGGAAACAGCGAGAGAGGGACAGACAAGAAGGTGGACATAGAGAGAACAGGGAGAGGAGATAAGGGAAACAGTGAGAGGGGGACAGACAGGAAGGTGGACATACAGAGAACAAGGAGAGGAGGTAGGGGAAACAGCGAGAGAGGGACAGACAAGAAGGTGGACATAGAGAGAACAGGGAGAGGAGGTAAGGGAAACAGCGAGAGGGGGACAGACAAGAAGGTGGACATAGAGAGAACAGGGAGAGGAGGTAGGGGAAACAGCGAGAGGGGGACAGACAGGAAGGTGGACATAGAGAGAACAGGGAGAGGAGGTAAGGGGAACAGCGAGGGGGGGACAGACAAGAAGGTGGACATACAGAGAACAAGGAGAGGAGGTAAGGGAAACAGCGAGAGGGGGACAGACAGGAAGGTGGACATAGAGAGAACAGGGAGAGGAGGTAGGGGAAACAGCGAGAGAGGGACAGACAAGAAGGTGGACATAGAGAGAACAGGGAGAGGAGGTAATGGAAACAGCGAGAGGGGGACAGACAGGAAGGTGGACATAGAGAGAACAGGGAGAGGAGGTAAGGGAAACAGCGAGAGAGGTACAGACAAGAAGGTGGACATACAGAGAACAGGGAGAGGGGGTAAGGAAAACAGCGAGAGAGGGACAGACAAGAAGGTGGACATAGCGAGAACAGGGAGAGGAGGTAAGGGAAACAGTGGGAGGGGGACAGACAAGAAGGTGGCATAGAGAGAACAGGGAGAGGAGGTAAGGGAAACAGTGAGAGAGGGACAGACAGGAAGGTGGACATAGAGAGAACAGGGAGAGGAGGTAAGGAAACAGTGAGAGGGGGACAGACAGGAAGGTGGACATAGAGAGAACAGGGAGAGGAGATGAGGGAAACAGCGAGAGAGGGACAGACAAGAACGTGGACATACAGAGAACAGGGTGAGGGGGTAGGGGAAACAGCGAGAGGGGGACAGACAGGAAGGTGGACATACAGAGAACAGGGAGAGGAGGTAAGGGAAACAGCGAGAGGGGGACAGACAGGAAGGTGGACATAGAGAGAACAGGGAGAGGAGGTAAGGGAAACAGCGAGAGAGGGACATACAAGAAGGTGGACATAGAGAGAACAGGGAGAGGAGGTAAGGGAAACAGTGGGAGGGGGACAGACAGGAAGGTGGACATAGAGAGAACAGGGAGAGGAGATGAGGGAAACAGCGAGAAGGGGACAGACAGGAAGGTGGACATACAGAGAACAGGGAGAGGAGGTAAGGGAAACAGCGAGAGAGGGACAGACAAGAAGGTGGACATAGAGAGAACAGGGAGAGGAGGTAAGGGAAACAGTGAGAGGGGGACAGACAGGAAGGTGGACATAGAGAGAACAGGGAGAGGAGGTAAGGGAAACAGCGAGAAGGGGACAGACAGGAAGGTGGACATACAGAGAACAGGGAGAGGGGGTAAGGGAAACAGCGAGAGGGGGACAGACAGGAAGGTGGACATAGAGAGAACAGGGAGAGGGGGTAAGGGAAACAGCGAGAGGGGGACAGACAGGAAGGTCGACATACAGAGAACAGGGAGAGGGGGTAGGGGAAACAGCGAGAGGGGGACAGACAGGAAGGTGGACATACAGAGAACAGGGAGAGGAGATGAGGGAAACAGCGAGAGAGGGACAGACAAGAAGGTGGACATACAGAGAACAGGGAGAGGGGGTAAGGAAAACAGCGAGAGAGGGACAGACAAGAAGGTGGACATAGAGAGAACAGGGAGAGGAGGTAAGGGAAACAGTGAGAGGGGGACAGACAGGAAGGTGGACATAGAGAGAACAGGGAGAGGAGGTAGGGGCAACAGTCAGAGGGGGACAGACAGGAAGGTGGACATAGAGAGAACAGGGAGAGGAGATGAGGGAAACAGCGAGAAGGGGACAGACAGGAAGGTGGACATACAGAGAACAGGGAGAGGAGGTAAGGGAAACAGCGAGAGGGGGACAGACAGGAAGGTGGACATAGAGAGAACAGGGAGAGGAGGTAGGGGAAACAGCGAGAGAGGGACAGACAGGAAGGTGGACATAGAGAGAACAAGGAGAGGAGGTAAGGGAAACAGCGAGAAGGGGACAGACAGGAAGGTGGACATAGAGAGAACAAGGAGAGGAGGTAAGGGAAACAGCGAGAGGGGGACAGACAGGAAGGTGGACATAGAGAGAACAGGGAGAGGAGGTAGGGGAAACAGCGAGAGAGGGACAGACAGGAAGGTGGACATAGAGAGAACAAGGAGAGGAGGTAAGGGAAACAGCGAGAAGGGGACAGACAGGAAGGTGGACATAGAGAGAACAAGGAGAGGAGGTAAGGGAAACAGCGAGAAGGGGACAGACAGGAAGGTGGACATAGAGAGAACAGGGAGAGGAGGTAAGGGAAACAGTGAGAGGGGGACAGACAGGAAGGTGGACATAGAGAGAACAGGGAGAGGAGGTAAGGGAAACAGCGAGAAGGGGACAGACAGGAAGGTGGACATACAGAGAACAGGGAGAGGAGGTAAGGGAAACAGCGAGAGGGGGACAGACAGGAAGGTGGACATAGAGAGAACAGGGAGAGGAGGTAAGGGAAACAGCGAGAAGGGGACAGACAGGAAGGTGGACATACAGAGAACAGGGAGAGGAGGTAAGGGAAACAGCGAGAGGGGGACAGACAGGAAGGTGGACATAGAGAGAACAGGGAGAGGAGGTAAGGGAAACAGCGAGAGGGGGACAGACAGGAAGGTGGACATACAGAGAACAGGGAGAGGAGGTAAGGGAAACAGCGAGAGAGGGACAGACAAGAAGGTGGACATAGAGAGAACAAGGAGAGGAGGTAAGGAAAACAGCGAGAGGGGGACAGACAGGAAGGTGGACATACAGAGAACAGGGAGAGGAGGTAAGGGAAACAGCGAGAGGGGGACAGACAGGAAGGTGGACATAGAGAGAACAGGGAGAGGAGGTAAGGGAAACAGTGAGAGGGGGACAGACAGGATGGTGGACATAGAGAGAACAGGGAGAGGATGTAAGGGAAACAGTGAGATGGGGACAGACAGAGAACAGGGAAGGGTAGAACAATAAATAAATGCTTCATAATTAAATAAAGGGCATGTTAACTGACTGCTATTATCTCATAGAACAAAATGTCTCCTGAGCATGTGTTAACTTCAGACCTAATTTTATGTGTTTATTCCAAAACCCTGATCTTTCCCCATTCATTTTCCCCATAGGGATTGCTGAACGAACCAGAGGTAAGTTATTTCCAGATTTTAGGACTACAAACTGGCGAGCTCAATACAGAGAGTCTGAAATAGGTTGACACTTCAAAGACAAAGCAAGATGTGAAGAGAGTGAAAGAGGGAGAGAGAAACAGACGTGGAGAGGTAGAACGGGGTTATAGGGGTATATTTAGAGGGATGAGGGTAGAATGCAAGAGAGAAGGAGAAAGTCATAGAATTGAATTGAGCCCAGAGACAGAGGAACTGAGAGGGACATAATCTGATAAAGAGAGAGAGAGGGCTGAATAGAGAGAGGGAGAGAGAGAAAAAGGTGGTAAACAGAGGTGAAGAGAGAGAGAGGGGGTGGGGGGAGAAAGGGAAAGAGAGAGGATGTATGAATGCTAGTAACTTGAGATAGAATCCCTCTAATTTCCCCCTGCACTAACATCCCTACCAGCAACACTCCAAGATAGAATAGATGCCCTGCACACACTAGTGTGAGTGTGCGCCTACGGTTATAGTGTGTGTGTGTGTGTTGTGTGTGTGTATATGTATGTGTGTGTGTGTGACTGTAAGTGTGTCTACATCCTGTTAGAAGCTGTACGTATTCTGGGAATCCAATCTCTATTGAACAACGTCTTTCATTTGGCTCAGCATCCCTTAATGCTGCTGTGTGTCTGAATACTGATGAACACACCCCCTCAGAGCAACTCCAACAGGCGTGTTGAGCATGCAACTGACAGAAAGGTAAACAGGTTGAGCATGCAACTGACAGAAAGGTAAACAGGCGTGTTGAGCATGCAACTGACAGAAAGGTAAACAGGTTGAGCATGCAACTGACAGAAAGGTAAACAGGCGTGTTGAGCATGCAACTGACAGAAAGGTAAACAGGTTGAGCATGCAACTGACAGAAAGGTAAACAGGCGTGTTGAGCATGCAACTGACAGAAAGGTAAACAGGCGTGTTGAGCATGCAACTGACAGAAAGGTAAACAGGCGTGTTGAGCATGCAACTGACAGAAAGGTAAACAGGTTGAGCATGCAACTGACAGAAAGGTAAACAGGCGTGTTGAGCATGCAACTGACAGAAAGGTAAACAGGCGTGTTGCTGATGGGCAGGTGAGTCATATGACTAATAGACTATTAAATAGGCGTCTAGCAGGCTGGGCCCACAGGGCTAGGATCTGTAGGCTTGTGTTGACATTCCAGTTAGTCAGTTATTAAGGGAAGTGTTGTTGGCTAAATCCTCCCCTCAGCCGCCTGCATCAACCCCCTCACCTCACCTCACCTCCCCACCACAACCCAACCCCACATTTCATTTAATCAAAAGGAATTATACTGGACGGATTAACAGATGAGCACTTTATCTCTCTCTCTCTCTCTCTCTCTCTCTCGTTCCCCTTTACGTATTAGTGTGCCAGTCACATGCAGGAGTCAGAGGAGTGTCGGTGGATGAGTGACTGTGTGTGTGTGTGT
>NC_074670.1:15443685-15463685 GCF_029448725.1 Salvelinus fontinalis | reverse complement strand
GGAGAGGTGGGAGAGAGAAGAGAGAGAGGGAGAGGTGGGGGGAGAAAAGTGAGAGAGAGGGAGAGGTGGGGGGAGAGAAGAAGAGAGAGAGGGGGAGGTCGGAAGAGAGGCGAGAGAGAGAGGGAGAGGTGTGGGGAGAGAAGAAGAGAGAGAGGGGGAGGTCGGAAGAGAGGAGAGAGAGAGGGAAAGGTGGGGGGAGAGAAGAAGAGAAAGAGGGGGAGGGGGGAGAGAAGAGAGAGCGGGAGAGGTGGGGAGAGTGAAGAGAGAGGGAGAGGTGGGGGGAGAGAAGAGAGACAGAGGGAGAGGTGGGGGAAGAGAAGAAGAGAGAGAGGGGGAGGTGGGGGGAGAGAAGAGAGCGAGAGAGAGGTGGGGGGAGAGAAGAAGAGAGAGAGGGGGGAGGGGGGAGAGAAGAAGAGAGAGAGGGAGAGGTGGGGGGAGAGAAGAAGAGAGAGAGGGGGAGGTCGGAAGAGAGGTGAGAGAGCGAGAGGGAAAGGTGGGGGGAGAGAAGAAGAGAGGGGGGGGGAGAGAAGAGAGAGAGGGAGAGGTGGGGGGAGAGAAGAGAGACAGAGGGAGAGGTGGGGGAAGAGAAGAAGAGAGAGAGGGGGAGGTGGGGGGAGAGAAGAGAGCGAGAGAGAGGTGGGGGGAGAGAAGAAGAGAGAGAGGGGGGAGGGGGGAGAGAAGAAGAGAGAGAGGGAGAGGTGGGGGGAGAGAAGAAGAGAGAGAGGGGGAGGTCGGAAGAGAGGTGAGAGAGCGAGAGGGAAAGGTGGGGGGAGAGAAGAAGAGAGGGGGGGGGGAGAGAAGAGAGAGAGGGAGAGGTGGGGAGAGTGAAGAGAGAGAGGGAGAGGTGGGGGGAGAGAAGAGAGAGGGAGAGGTGGGGAGATAAGAGAGAGAGGGAGAGGTGGGGGGGAGAGAAGAGAGAGAGAGGGAGAGGTGGGGAGAGAAAAAGAGAGGGAGAGGTGGGGGGAGAGAAGAGAGAGAGGAAAAGGTGGGGGAGAGAAGAGAGAGGGAGACGTGGGGGGAGAGAAGAGAGAAATGGAGAGGTGGGGAGAGTGAAGAGAGTTAGGGAGAGGTGGGGGGAGAGAAGAGAGAGAGGGAGAGGTGGGGGAAGAGAAGAGAGAGGAAGAGGTGGGGAGAGAAGAGAGAGAGGAAGAGTTGGGGGGAGAGAAGAAGAGAGAGAGGGGGGAGGGGGAGAGAAGAGAGAGAGGGAGAGGTGGGGGGAGAGAAGAAGAGAGAGAGGAGGAGAGAAGAGAGAGAGGGAGAGGTGGAGAGAGTGAAGAGAGAGAGGGAGAGGAGGGGGGAGAGAAGAGAGAGAGGGAGAGTGGGGGGAGAGAAGAAGAGAGAGGGGGGGGAGGGGGGAGAGAAGAGAGAGAGGGAGAGGTGGGGCGAGTGAAGAGAGAGAGGGAGAGTGGGGGGAGAGAAGAAGAGAGAGGGGGGGAGAGAAGAGAGAGGGAGAGGTGGGGGGAGAGAAGAAGAGAGAGAGGGGGGAGGGGGGAGAGAAGAGAGAGAGGGAGAGGTGGGGAGAGTGAAGAGAGAGAGGGAGAGGTGGGGGGGGAAGAGAGAGAGGGAGAGGTGGGGGGGGAGAAGAGAGAGAGGGAGAGGTGGGGGAGAGAAGAAGAGAGGGGGGGAGAAGAAGAGAGAGAGGAAGAGAGAGAATCACTAGAGAGCAGTGTGTGTGTCTGTATGTTTGTTCATGTGCATGTGTGTGCTCGCGTGTAGGGTGTCCTCAGCATACATCATGGAGGGGAGAGTAATTCACATTAGGGAGAGGCTTTAGGGCCAGAACACATCAATCCTATTGATGTCATCATCAGGTCATCATGTTCTGGCCTTATGTGTCTGTGTGTGTTTGTGTCTGTGTGTATGTGTGTGTGTGTCTGCATGTTTGTTCATGTGCATGTGTGTGTTTGCATGTGTGTGTGTGTGTGTGTGTGTGTGTGTGTGTGTGTGTGTGTGTGTGTGTGTGTGTGTGTGTGTGTGTGTGTGTGTGTGTGTGTGTGTGTGTGCGTGCGTGCGTGCGTGTGTGTGCCCTTGCCGAAGCATCAGCCCAGGAGGTAGGAGTGAGTGATAGTGTCTGTGTTCTATGTTTCAGTCTCTAACTCCAGGCTGTTGGAAACAGTCTTGTGTTATAAGTAGTGTTTTTAACTCTAGTCTGTGTGTGGAGTGTGTTTCACTTACGGTAGTGTGTGTGTAGTGTTAACGGCTGCAATCATATTTACATGATTCATTTCCTCCTCTGGTTCGCTAAACCACAGTGACGGCCAGCTCATTTGCATGTTCCCTTTTCCTGTAATTGTAAGCGGATTGGCTATATCAGACTATATGCACTTTCCACCTTTTATATAACAGCATACACACCCATACACACATACACACCCACACCCACATACACACCCACGCACACACACACACACACACACACACACACACACACACACACACACACACACACACACACACACACACACACACACACACACCCACCCACCCACCCACCCACCCACCCACCCACCCACCCACCCACCCACCCACCCACCCCCCCACACACACACACACACACACACACACACACACACACACACACACACACACACACACACACACACACACACACACACACACACACACACACACACACACACACACACACATCACGAACGTCTGGATTCCAGCCAAGTCATACAAGATTGAATTGGAAATTGGACGTCCATCCATGTACTGAGGACGTAGAGAGGTGCCTTCAAAACCCGTCACTATGGGCCACGTTGAGCTCGGGCTCTGAGGCTTGCATGTTCAATCCCAATGCTAGGCACTCCTTTTCATTTTGGGGTGTTAATCTTATCCCAATTCTTAACCCATAACTTAACCATTCAGAATGAATGAAGGACGATGCACAGCAGGAGACGCAAGCCAGGCTGTCAAAAACATTTCCAAATTTGAAGTTTGGAGAAACATGGATAATCGTCAGAATCTGAAGTCAAATTGTTAAAACCGTGAGATCTTGTCGTGGATTCATGTTCTCAACAAAGCAATGTTAGCCATCTGAATTAAACTCAACTCCAGAACCATTCAAACATGCATTTTCACTGCACACCAAGGTCATCTTTGATTTATTCCTAGAAACACTGTTTCCAGTTTTGATTCTTGGCTAATCTCTCTTTCTCTCCCCTATCTTTCCCTCCCCTTTCACCTCTCTTTCCCTCCCCTCTCTCACCTATCTTTCCCGCCCCTCTCTCACCTCTCAATTCAATTCAATTCAAAGGGCTTTAGTGGCATGGGAAACATCAGGTCTGAATACTTATGTAAATAAGGTATTTCTGTTTTGTATGTTTTATAAATTTGCAAAACATGTCTAAAAACCTGTTTTCACTTTGTCATTATGGGGTATTGTGTGTAGATTGATGAGGAAATGCACTGAAATGCACGAATGCACTGTATTTGTACATTGCCAAAGCAAGTGAAGTAGATAATAAACAAACGTGAAATAAAGAATAAAAAATGTACATCAAACATTAACAATGGTGTTTGTTCTTCACTGGTTGCCCTTTTCTTGTGGCAACAGGTCACACATCTTGTTGCTGTGATGGCACACTGTGGTATTTCACCCAATAGATATGGGAGTTATTCAAAATTACATTTTTTTCCGAATTCTTTGTGGATCTGTGTAATCTGAGGGAAATATGTGTCTCTAATATGGTTATACATTGGGCAGGAGGTTAGGAAGTGCACCTCAGTTTCCACCTCATTTTGTGGGCATTGTGCACATAGCCTGTCTTCTCTTGAGAGCCAGGTCTGCCTACGGTGGCCCTTCTCAAAAGCAAGGCTATGCTCACTGAGTCTTTTACATAGTAAAAGCTTTCCTTAGTTTTGAGTGAATCACAGTGGTCAGGTATTCTGCCACTGTGTACTCTCTGTTTAGGGCCAAATAGCATTCTAGTGTGCTCTGGTTTTTTTGTCAATTCTTTCCAATGTGTCAAGTAATTATCTTTTTTTTTCTCATGATTTGGTTGGGTCTAATTGTGTTGCTGTCCTGAGACTCTGTGGGGTCTTTGTTGTGGAAGGTTTAGGAATCGCTTTCTTTTAGGTGGTTGTAGAATTTAACAGCTCTTTTCTGGATTTTGATAATTAGTGGGTATTGGCCTAATTCTGCTCTGCATGCATTATTAGTTTTTTTACGTTGTACATGGAGGATATTTTTGCAGAGTCTCAATTTAGTGTTTGTCCCATTTTGTGAATTATTGGTTGGCGAGTGGACCCCAGAACTCACAACCATAAAGGGAAATGGGTTCTATAACTGATTCAAATATTTTTTTGCCAGATCCTAATTGGGATGTCAAATTGTATGTTCCTTTTGATAGCATAAAAGGCCCTTCTTGGCTTGTCTCTCACATCGTTCACAGCTCTGTGGAAGTTACCTGTGGTGCTGATGTTTAGGCCGAGGTATGTATAGTTTTTTTGTGTGCTCTAGGGCAACAGTGTCTAGATGGAATTTGTATTTGTGGTCCTGGCAACTGGACCTTTTTTGGAACACCATCATTTTTGTCTTACTGAGATTTACTGTCAGGGCCCAGGTCTGACAGAATCTGTGCAGAAGATCTAGGTGCCGCTATAGGCCCTCCTTGGTTTGGGACAGAACCACCACATCTTCAGCAAACAGTAGACATTTGACTTCAGATTCTAGTAGGGTGAGGCCGGATGCTGTAAACTGTTCTAGTGCCCTTGCCAATTCGTCGATATACAGTGTGGAGAATAAGCATTTGATACACTGCCGATTTTGCAGGTTTTCCTACTTACAAAGCATGTAGAGGTCTGTAATTTTTATAGGTACACTTCAACTGTGGGAATCTAAAACAAAAATCCAAAAAATCACATTGCATGATTTTTAAGTAATTAATTTGTAATTAATTTGCCAAGACCAGAGAGCTGTGTAAGGACATCAGGGATACAATTGTAGACCTGCACAAGGCTGGGATGGGCTACAGGACAATAGGCAAGCAGCTTGGTGAGAAGGCAACAACTGTTGGCGCAATTATTAGAAAATGGAAGAAGTTCAAGATGACAGTCAATCACCCTCGGTCTGGGGCTCCATGCAAGATCTCACCCTGTGGGGCATCAATGATCATGAGGAAGGTGAGGGATCAGCCCAGAACTACACGGCAGGACCTGGTCAATGACCTGAAGAGAGCTGGGACCACAGTCTCAAAGAAAACCATTAGTAACACACTACGCCGTCATGGATTAAAATCCTGCAGCGCACGCAAGGTCCCCCTGCTCAAGCCAGCGCATGTCCAGGCCTGTCTGAAGTTTGCCAATGACCATCTGGATGATCCAGAGGAGGAATGGGAGAAGGTCATGTGGTCTGATGAGACAAAAATAGAGCTTTTTGGTCTAAACTCCACTCGCCGTGTTTGGAGGAAGAAGAAGGATGAGTACAACCCCAAGAACACCATCCCAACCGTGAAGCATGGAGGTGGAAACATCATTCTTTGGGGATGCTTTTCTGCAAAGGGAACAGGACGACTGCACCGTATTGAGGGGAGGATGGATGGGGCCATGTATCGTGAGATCTTGGCCAACAACCTCCTTCCCTCAGTAAGAGCATTGAAGATGGGTCGTGGCTGGGTCTTCCAGCATTACAAAGACCCGAAACACACAGCCAGGGCAACTAAGCAGTGGCTCCGTAAGAAGCATCTCAAGGTCCTGGAGTGGCCTAGCCAGTCTCCAGACCTGAACCCAATAGAAAATCTTTGGAGGGAGCTGAAAGTCTGTATTGCCCAGCGACAGCCCCGAAACCTGAAGGATCTGGATAAGGTCTGTATGGAGGAGTGGGCCAAAATCCCTGCTGCAGTGTGTGCAAACCTGGTCAAGAACTACAGGAAACATATGATCTCTGTAATTGCAAACAAAGGTTTCTGTACCAAATATTAAGCTTTTCTGATGTATCAAATACTTATGTCATGCAATACAATGCAAATTAATTACTTAAAAATCATACAATGTGATTTTCTGGATTTTTGTTTTAGATTCCGTCTCTCACAGTTGAAGTGTACCTACGATAAAAATGACAGACCTCTACATGCTTTGTAAGTAGGAAAACCTGCAAAATCTGCAGTGTATCCAATACTTGTTCTCCCCACTGTATATGTTGAATAGGGTGGGGCTCAAGCTGCATCCCTGTCTCACCCCACGGCCCTGTGGAAAGAAATGTGTGTTTTTTTGCCAATTTTAACAGCAAACTTGTTGTTTGTGTAGATGGATTTTATAATGTATGTTTTTCACCCAGCACCGCTTTCCATCAATTTGTATAGCAGACCCTCATGCCAAATTGAGTCAAAAGCTTTTTGGAAATAACAAAGAATGAGAAGACTTTGCCTGTTTTGGTTTGTTTGTTTGTCAATTAGGTTGTGCAGGGTGAATACGTGGTCTGTCGTATGGTAATTTGGTACAAAGCCAATTTGACATTTGCTCAGTACATTGTTTTCACTGAATCAATCTGCTGTCTGCCGTTAATGATAATGCTGAGGATTTTCCCAAGGTTGCTGTTGACGCATATCCCACGGTAGTTATTGGCGTAAAATTTGTCTCCACTTTTGTGGATTGGGTTGACCAGTCGTTGGTTCCAAATATTGGGGAAGATGCCAGAGCTGAGGATGATGTTAAAGACTTCATGTATAGAATTTGTGGTCTGTATATTTTATCATTTCATTTAGGATAACATCAATGCTACAGGTCTTTTTGGGTTGGAGAGTTTGCATTCGGTCTTGTAGTTCATTCAATGTAATTGGAGAATCCAGTGGGTTCTGGTAGTCTTTAATAGCTGATTCTAAGACTTGTAAATTATTATGTTTATGTTTTTGCTGTTTGTTATTTGTTAAAGAGCCAAAAAGATTGCAGATGTGGTTTACCCATACATCTCCATTTTAGATAGATAACTCTTTGTGTTGTTGTTTGTTTAGTGTGCTCCAATTATCCCAGAAGTGGTTAGATTCTATGGATTCTTCAATTACATTGAGCTGATTTCTGACGTGCTGTTCCTTCTTTTTCCGTAGTGTATTTCTGTATTGTTTTAGTGATTCACCATAGTGAAGGCGTAGTCTCAGGTTTCTGGGTCTCTATGTTTTTCGTTGGATAGGTTTCTCAATTTCTTTCTTAGGTTTTTGCATTCTTCATCAAACCATTTGTCATTGTTTTAAATTTCTTAGGTTGTCTGCTTGACATTTTTAGATTTGATAGGAAAGCTAAAAGGTGAAATATACTGTTTAGGTTTTCTACTTCTAAGTTTACACCTTAAATGTTTTGTCCAGGAAGTTGTCTAAAAGGGATTGAATTGGTTGATGCCTAATTGTTTTTAGTAGGTTTCTACACTACTATCCTTCCATCTATAGCCTGTCTTATTATTGTCCAGTTCTTTTGGCTTTGATGCCTTGTGATTGAGTTCTGCTCTGTTCAAGTAGACTGTGATTTTGCTTGTGATCTAATAGGGGTGTCAGTGGACTGACTGTGAACGCTCTGAGAGACTCTGGGTTGAGGTCAGTGATAAAGTAGTCTACAGTACTACTGCCAAGGGATGAGCTGTAGGTGTACCTATCATAGGAGTCTCTTCGAAGCCTACCAATGACTATGTAGAGATCCAAGGTGCGTCAGAGCTGCAGGAGTTGTGACATGTTTTTGTTGGTTGTTTTGTCATAGTTGTGTCTAGGGGGGGAAGTAGGAAAACCTGTCACCTCCAGGTAGGTGTTTGTCCCCCTGTGTGCTGAGAGTGTCAGGTTCTTGTTCAGTTCTGGCATTTAGGTCACCACAGACTAGTACATGTCCCTGGGCCTGGAAATCGTTGATCTCCCCTTCTAGGATGGAGAAGCTGTCATCGTTGGGTGATTCTATTGGGGGGATATAGGTAGCACACATGAGGACATTTTTCTCTGTTAATTTCTAACAAGATAATATTCCTGTTTTGACTAATTTAATAGAGTGTGTTGGTTCTGCTCTGTACCAAATTAGCATATCCCCTCTCTTTCCCTCCCCTCTCTACCCTCTCTTTCCCTCTTCCCTTTCTTTCTCTCCCTTCTCTTTCCCTCTTCCCTTTCTTTCTCTCCCCTCTCTTTCCCTCTTCCCTTTCTTTCTCTCCCCTCTCTTTCCCTCTTCCCTTTCTTTCTCTCCCCTCTCTTTCCCTCCCCTCTCTACCCTCTCTTTCCCTCTTCCCTTTCTTTCTCTCCCCTCTCTTTCCCTCTTCCCTTTCTTTCTCTCCCTTCTCTTTCCCTCTTCCCTTTCTTTCTCTCCCCTCTCTTTCCCTCCCCTCTCTACCCTCTCTTTCCCTATTCCCTTTCTTTCTCTCCCCTCTCGTTCCCTCCCCTCCCTCCCCTCTCTTTCCCTCCCCTTCTCTCCCCTCTCTTTCCCTCCCCTCTCTCTCCTCTCCTCCCCTCTCTCCTCTTCCCTCTCTCCCTTCTCTCTCGTCTCTATATTTATTTTCTCCATGTCTGTCCATCACACAGTCAGTGGACTATTTGATTTATTCAAATCAAACAGTTCCACTTCAATGAACAACTATTTAGTCTCATCTGTGTGTCTGTGTGTGTCTGTGTGTGCGTGCGCGTGTGTGTGTGCATGCCTGTGTGTGTGTATGTGTACTGTGTGTGTGATTAGCAGGTATTGATCGAAGGCTGGGTGGACGCCATGCAGATATAAAGAGCATTTTGAGCTCCATCAGTTCAATCATCAAACAGACACACACACAGACACACAGACACACAGCCACACACACAGACACACAGACACAGCCAGGCACTGAGTTGCACAGCCAAGGGCCCCCCAACCCCCTCAGCTACAGGGGAGCCAACCCATATAAACATACAGAAGCGGCTGCAGAGAGGATTTCCCCTGTAGACTGCTCCCACAGCAATGTGTTCCTGCTCCCATCTAAGTGGAGGGCCAGCAGCGCAGAACATCTCACCTTTTAATGAAAGGACACTACATATAACACACACACACACACACACACACACACACACACACACACACACACACACACACACACACACACACACACACACACACACACACACACACACACACACACACACACACACACACACACAGACATACACATATCACATTTTATTTGTCACATGCGCCGTATGCAACACGTTGTTGTTGTTGTTTACTTACATTGCACTTCAAGCCCTTAACCAACAATGCCTTCAAGCCCTTAACCAACAATGCACTTCAAGCCCTTAACCAACAATGCCTTCAAGCCCTTAACCAACAATGCACTTCAAGCCCTTAACCAACAATGCCTTCAAGCCCTTAACCAACAATGCACTTCAAGCCCTTAACCAACAATGCACTTCAAGCCCTTAACCAACAATGCCTTCAAGCCCTTAACCAACAATGCCTTCAAGCCCTTAACCAACAATGCCTTCAAGCCCTTAACCAACAAAGCCTTCAAGCCCTTAACCAACAATGCCTTCAAGCCCTTAACCAACAATGCCTTCAAGCCCTTAACCAACAATGCCTTCAAGCCCTTAACCAACAATGCACTTCAAGCCCTTAACCAACAATGCACTTCAAGCCCTTAACCAACAATGCACTTCAAGCCCTTAACCAACAATGCACTTCAAGCCCTTAACCAACAATGCCTTCAAGCCCTTAACCAACAATGCACTTCAAGCCCTTAACCAACAACGCACTTCAAGCCCTTAACCAACAATGCACTTCAAGCCCTTAACCAACAATGCACTTCAAGAAATAGAGTTAAGAAAATATTTACTAAATAAACTAAGGTAAAGTTCTTATTTTTTAAATTACATAACAATACCGAGGCTATATACAGGGGGTACCGGTACCGAGTCAATGTGTGGGGGTACAGGTTAGTCAAGGTAATAACATATATAAACACACATGCAGAGACACACACACAGACACACACACACACACACAAACACACACAAATAGGGAGCACCCCCTATCCACATCGACGGGACAGCAGTGGAGAAGGTGGAAAGTTTTAAGTTCCTCTGCGTACAAATCATGGACAAACTGAAATGACAGTGTGGTGAAGAAGGACAGTGTGGTGAAGAAGGCGCCTCTTCAACCTCAGGAGGCTGAAGAAATTTGGCTTGTCACCTAAAACCCTCACAAACTTTTACAGATGCACAATTGAGAGCATCCTGTCGGGCTGTATCACCGCCTGATACGGCAACTGCACCGCCCACAACCGTAAGGCTCTCCAGAGGGTAGTGAGGTCTGCACAACGCATCACTGGGGGCAAACTACCTGCCCTTCCGGACACCTACACCACCCGATGTCACAGGAAGGCCATAAAGATCATCTAGGACAACAACTACCAGAGCCACAACCTGTTCACCCCGCTACCATCCATAAGGCGAGGTCAGTACAGGTGCATCAAAGCTGGGACCGAGAGACTGAAAAACAACTTCTATCTCAAGGCCATCAGACTGTTAAACAGCCATCACTAACACACAGAGGCTGCTGCCTACATACAGACTTGAAATCATTGGCCACTTTAATAAATGGATCACTAGTCACTTTAATAATAATGTTTACATATCTTGCCTCACTCATCTCATATGTATATACTGTATTTTATACCATCTATTGCATCTTGCCTATGCCGCTCTGTTTTTGCTCATCCATATATTTATATGTATATATTCTTATTCCATTCCTCTACTTAGATTTGAGTGTGTTAGGTAGTTGTTGGGAAATTGTTAGATCACATGTTAGATATTGCTGCACTGTCGGAACTAGAAGCACAAGCATTTCCCTACACTCACAATAACATCTGCTAACCATGTGTATGTGACCAATAACATTTGATTTGATTTGACATACATACACACAGACACACAGACACACACACACAAACACACACACACACACACACACACCCTACATGGGGCGACAGGTAGCCTAGTGGTTAGAGCGTTGGACTAGTAACAGGAAGGTTGCAAGATCCAATCCCTCGAGCTGACAAGGTAAAAATCTGGCGTTCTGCCCCTGAACAAAGCAGTTAACCCAATGTTCCTAGACCGTCATTGAAAATAAGAATTTGTTCTTAACTGACTTGCCTAGTTAAATAAAGGTCAAATAAAAATAAATAAATATCCTTTCTGAGCACAGCCACCAGTCTAACTCTTCTGTCCCACATTGTTGAATGCTGTATTCATTGGTGTGAGCAGTCTGGTTTGGTTGAAGACAAACTGATGAACAACAGATGTGTGTGTGTGTATTTGTGTGTCAGTGTGTGTGCGTGTTGGGGTCTCTCCCTGTCAGAACGATGCTTCGCTGCAATCAGTCTCCAGGGAAACAGACACCAGACAGAAGAGTTGTGTTAACTCAACAACACAAACACACAACACACACACAGACACACAGACAGACACACACACTCAATTACACATCGATAAACACAACACTCAATTACACAGTGACAGATACACACACTCGATTACACACCGATACACATCATTGCACCTCTATACACCCAATTACACAAGTACACCAGCAGAGTCAGCACCGACAGACACAAAGAGTCCCACGAAAGCAAACACACACAAATAGGTGCAGCCGTGGCTTAAAAATGATAACGCATAACGACACCATGTACACATAGAGGAACCTACCACCACACACATGGGGCATTTCCAGACAGGATTCACCAGTGTTAAACCCAAAAGGCTCAGACCTTTCTGTTTCCATCTACGCTGGCCAGTACCTGTGTCTCACTGGGCCATAGCTCTGGCGGCCGTTCTCTGACTTGGGGCCAAAGCCAGGCCACTGGTACTTTTCACCTGTCGTTTACATAACAATGGCTAACTGTGAATTTTAACACATTCTCAGAAAGCAACTGTTTAGATTATGCAGAGGTTGTCGGTTGTGCTTTTCACAAGTCCTCACAGTCAGCCCTAACTATGGAAACACAATTTCCCTAGTATAACACAAGGGTGTATACCAGTGTTGTGTTAGAGACCACCTAAAGCGAGACAGAGTCAAGACCGGAGCAAATCGAGTCTGAGTCAAGACCGAGACTGGGATGGAGGCATAGTTCAGTAGAACATATTGACTCTTTAGCCATTCCGCATGGTGACAAAATGCATTCTGAGGGCAAAGAGCGAGCCACTCTACAAATGATCACTAACCATGGTCTCTAATTAATAGATAAAAAGACCAAAAAATACCCGGTCGCCCCTAAGCGACTGCACGACTATCAAACAATTTCCCTCAGTCCCGACAAGGTTTGAGGTTTCAACAAAAGTAAAGGACAGTAATGCTATGAGTAAAGTAGAAAGTTCAGATTTTAATAGGTTAAAAGATATAAATGTGTCATGAAAGGAGTGTGGGTATCTGGCCTGGCAAATCGGTTTTATGCGCTGACTGAAAAGGGACTGTTAATTATTATTTTTTTACCCCACTGGTCTCAGCTGGTCTCAGGAAGAAATGACGAGTCCTCATTGTCCTACACCGAGTCAAGACTGAGTCAAAATGTATCCGAGGCCAAGACAAGACCGAGACACTCAATATGTGGTCTCGAGACCGGACTTGAGTACTACAACACTAGTGTATACACTAGTGCAGGTATTCCCAAACTGGGGTACGCGCAATGCCGTCGGGGGTACGCCAAATAAACATGTAATTCACATTTTCAAACAGTCCATTTATATTTTCCAATGGGGCTATACATTTGGGTAAGGTATTTTTCTCGCCTGAGTAGCCTCGTTTCACTGCCAAAAATAAAATTAAACCATCTAGTGTTCAGCAAAATAACAACACAATGTCAAATACAGGTAGCCTAGTCAAATAAATAAAACCAATCAAATCAACTGTTACTCTATCGCGGGAATTCCACTAACAGTCCGTATGTAGCCAAATGTAGCTG
The DNA here is from genome assembly GCF_029448725.1 of Salvelinus fontinalis. Taxonomy (NCBI): domain Eukaryota; kingdom Metazoa; phylum Chordata; class Actinopteri; order Salmoniformes; family Salmonidae; genus Salvelinus; species Salvelinus fontinalis. The sequence goes on along the minus strand of NC_074670.1, from coordinate 15,450,796 downwards.
CTGCTCATTCCGTTTGCTCGAAAAATTGATAAATGGTTAAAAAAAGTAAGACCTGTGTCCATAGAGACACATACCAGCTCTACTGGTAGTACTGCTACAACCAGCAGTACTACACCTGCGCCTGTTGACGACACAAGTTGTTCTGCTTCCACGAGCACATCCAATGCTAGCATCAGTAATTCTACATTTGTTGTTAGCCCAGCTAGCATGGACACTGACAGTTGTGAATCTGATGTAGCCGAAGAGCTACTGCCCCGTTACCCGGGAAAGCACCGAACAACAGACATGGACATTGGACCATCAAAAAGGCGCACATTTGATGAGAACTAGGGTTCACATATATTGTGAGTCGTGCCTTTCCTCAGCCACAGTGTGTTATATGTGCAAAAGTACTATCTCACAACTCGATGAAACCTTCACTCAGACATTTAGAAACAAAACATGTCAATTTGAAAAATAAGGCATGGGAGGTTTTTTTGCGAGAATTAAGATGACTTTCGAGTAGTAAGACATGTATAAAAGCAACAGATACCATTAATAAGAAGTTTGCTAGAAGCGTCTTATATGGTGACCTACCGAGTGGCTAGGACAGGCAAACCCCAAACTATTGTGGAGGACTTAATTCTTCCTGCTGGTGGATATGGCTGGGACAATGCTGAGGGAATAGGCCAAATAAACTATACAGACAATGCCTTCATCAAACAACACTGTTTCACGACGCATCAGTGACATCAGTGACATTGCAGGAGATGTTTTGAAACAATTACTGCTTCGCATACAAGCCAGTGAATTATATGCGTTACAGCTGGACGAGTCAACAGACGCCTGGCACAGCTCCTGATATATGTCCGTTACGTTTATGGGAGTCAATAGACATCCTTTTCTGCAAACCACAGGAAACCAGAACAACAGGTGAATATATTTTTAAAGTACTGGACAGGATTTCTGACATCAAATGGACTTTGGGGGTCAAGATGTGTTGGTATCTGTACTGATGGAGCAAAAGCCATGACAGGGAGACATAGTGGAGTGGTAACGCGCTGTCACGATCGTGTTGACATGAACGAGAGGACCAAGGCGCAACATGATTTGGATACATCTTCTTTTTAATAACGACGAAGATGAACACGACACACTATTACAACAATAACGAAAAAACAACAAACGATCGTGAAAACTTCAAACGTAAGTGCACACACAAACTACTTACGTTGAACTATACATATACACAAACAATGACCCACAAACAGCTAAAGCCCATGGCAGCCTTAAATATGGCTCCCAATTAGAGACAACCGAAATCAGCTGTCTCTAATTGAGAACCCATTCCGGCCACCATAGACTTTCCTAGAACTACACCCAACATAGACACAGCTAGACACATACACTCAACACCAAACCCATATACTACACCAACAACCCCTTTACCATAGAATCACCCAATACCAACAAAACACAAACATTCCCCATGTCACACCCTGACCTAACTAAAATAATAAAGAAAACAAAGAATACTAAGGCCAGGGCGTGACATAACCCCCCCCTTAAGGTGCGAACTCCGGGCGCACCATTACACAGTCTAGGGGAGGGTCTGGGTGGGCTTCCATCCATGGTGGCGGCTCCGGCTCTGGTCGTAGTCCCCACGTCACCACAGTCCCTAACCGCCTCCTTAACTTCCTCCAAATGACCCCCCTCCACATTAACCACACTGCATTAAGGGGCAGTTCCGGACTAAGGGGCAGTACCAGGGTAAGGGGCAGTACCAGGGTAAGGGACAGTACCAGGGTAAGGGACAGTACCAGGGTAAGGGGCAGCACCAGGCTGAGGGACTGCAGCACCGGACTGAGGGACTGCAGCTCTGGACTGAGGGACTGTAGCTCCGGACTGAGGGACTGCAGCTCCGGACTGAGGGACGGCCCATGGCTGGCTGACTGATCTGGCCGCTCATGGCTGGCTGACGGATCTGGCTGCTCATGGCTGGCTGACGGATCTGGCTGCTCATGGCTGGCTGACGGATCTGGCTGCTCATGGCTAGCTGACGGATCTGGCTGCTCATGGCTAGCTGACGGATCTGGCTGCTCATGGCTAGCTGACGGATCTGGCTGCTCATGGCTAGCTGACGGATCTGGCTGCTCCTGTCTGGTTGGCGGCTCTGGCAGATCCTGTCTGGTTGGCGGCTCTGGCAGATCCTGTCTGGTTGGCGGCTCTGGCAGATCCTGTCTGGTTGGCGGCTCTGGCAGATCCTGTCTGGTTGGCGGCTCTGGCAGATCCTGTCTGACGGACGGCTCTAGCGGCTCCTGTCTGGCTGGCGGCTCTAGCGGCTCCTGTCTGGCGGACGGCTCAGTAGGCTCATGGCAGACGGGCGGCTTTGCAGGCTCATGGCAGACGGGCGGCTTTGCAGGCTCATGGCAGACGGATGGCTCAGATGGCGCTGGGGAGACGGATGGCTCAGATGGCGCTGGGGAGACGGATGGCTCAGATGGCGCTGGGGAGACGGATGGCTCAGATGGCGCTGGGGAGACGGATGGCTCAGATGGCGCTTGGCAGACGGGCAGTTCAGTCATCGCTGTGCAGACGGCAGACTCCTGCCGGCTGAGGCGCACTGTAGGCCTGGTGCGTGGTGCCGGGACTGGTGGCACCGGGCTGGGGACACGCATCTCAGGGCTAGTGCGGGGAGAAGGAACAGGGCATACTGGACCCTGGGGACGCACATTAGGCCTAGTGCGTGGGGCCGGAACTGGTGGTACCGGACTGGGGACACGCATCTCAGGGCTAATGCGGGGAGCAGCAACAGGATGCACAGGACTCTGGAAACGCACAAGAGGCTTAGTGCGTGGTGCCGGAATTGGTGGTACCGGGCTGGAGACACGCACCATAGGACGAGTGCGTGGAGGAGGAACAGGGCTCTGGAGACACACTGGAAGCCTGTTACATGGTGTATGTACTGGTGGCACTGAACTGGGGCGGGGAGGTGGCGCCGGAAATACCGGACCGTGCAGGCGTATTGGCTCCCTTGAGCATTGAGCCTGACCAACCTTACCTGGTTGAATGCTCCCCATTGCCCGACCAGTGCGGGGAGGTGGAATAAACCGCACCGGGCTATGTATGCGAACCGGGGACACCATGCGTAAGGCTGGTGCCATGTAAACCGGCCCGAGGAGACGCACTGGTGGCCAGATATGTAGGGCCGGCTTCATGACATCCGGCTCAATACTCAATCTAGCCCTGCCAGTGCGGGGAGGTGGAATAACCCGCACCGGGCTATGCACACGTACAGGAGACACCGTGCGCTCTACTGCGTAACACGGTGTCTGCCCGTACTCTCGCTCTCCACGGTAATTACAGGGAGTAGGCGCAGGTTTCCTACCTGACTTCGCCACTCTCCCTTTAAGCCCCCCCCAAAGAAATTTTTTGGGTTTTCCCACAGGCTTCCTACCGCTTCGTCGTGCTGCCTCCATTCGCCGGTATCCCTCCTCGCACTGCGCCAGAGAATCCCAGGCGGGCTCCGGCACTCTCCCTGGGTTGATCGCCCACCTGTCGATCTCCTCCCACGTAGTGTAGCCCAGATCCTTTGTAGGTTCCCTTTCCTGCCTCCGAGCTAGCTCCTCATATCGCCGCCTCTCTGCTTTCGCTGCCTCCAGCTCAGCTTTGGGGCGGTTATATTCTCCTGGTACCTCCCGGTCTAAAATTTCCTCCCATGTCCATGAATCCTTGTATTGCTCCTGTTGCCGCTGGTCATGTTGCTTGGTCGTATATAGGTGGGTCATTCTGTCACGATCGTGTTGACATGAACGAGAGGACCAAGGCGCAACATGATTTGGATACATCTTCTTTTTAATAACGACGAAGATGAACACGACACACTATTACAACAATAACGAAAAAACAACAAACGATCGTGAAAACTTCAAACGTAAGTGCACACACAAACTACTTACGTTGAACTATACATATACACAAACAATGACCCACAAACAGCTAAAGCCCATGGCAGCCTTAAATATGGCTCCCAATTAGAGACAACCGAAATCAGCTGTCTCTAATTGAGAACCCATTCCGGCCACCATAGACTTTCCTAGAACTACACCCAACATAGACACAGCTAGACACATACACTCAACACCAAACCCATATACTACACCAACAACCCCTTTACCATAGAATCACCCAATACCAACAAAACACAAACATTCCCCATGTCACACCCTGACCTAACTAAAATAATAAAGAAAACAAAGAATACTAAGGCCAGGGCGTGACACGCGCGTGCACTGCAGTATCCACTGAGAGGCTCTGGCTGCCAAAGGAATGCCTGACAGCTTGAAAGACGTTTTGGACACTACAGTGAAAATGGTTAACTTTGTTAAAGCAAGGCCCCTGAACTCTCGTGTATTTTCTGCACTATGTAATGATATGGGCAGCGACCATGTAACGGCTGTAACCATGTAACGGCTGGTTATCAGGGGGAAAAGTATTGACAGATTTTATTTTAAATTGAGAGACGAGCTTAAGGTTTTCTTTACTGACCATCATTTTTACTTGTCTGACTGCTTGCATGACGATAAGTTTCTCACACGACTGGCCTATCTGGGTGATGTTTTTTATCACCTGAATGATCTGAATCTAGGATTACAGGGACTCTCCGGAACTATATTCAATGTGCGGGACAAAATTGAGGCTACGATTAAGAAGTTGGAGCTCTTCTCTGTCTGCATTAACAAGGACAACACACAGGTCTTTCCATCATTGTATGATTTTTTGTGTGCAAATGAACTCAAGCTTACGGACAACGTCAAATGTGATATTGCGTTTCGCAGGTACTTTATCGAAACGGATTACACAAACAACTAGATTCGTTATCCCTTTCATGCCCTGCCTCCAGTCCACTTACCGATATCTGAACAAGAGAGCCTCATTGAAATTGCAACAAGCGGTTCTGTGAAAATGTAATTTAATCAGAAGCCACTGCCAGATTTCTGGATTGGGCTGCGCTCAGAGTATTCTGCTTGGCAAATCGCGCTGTTAAGACACTGATGCCCTTTGCAACCACGTACCTATGTGAGAGTGGATTCTCGGCCCTCACTAGCATGAAAACTAAATGCATGTGTAACAGTATAACTTTAAACCGTCCCCTCGCCCCGACACGGGCGCGAACCAGGGACCTTCTGCACACATCAACAACAGTCACCCACGAAGCGTCGTTACCCATCGCTCCACAAAAGCCGCGGCTCTTGCAGAGCAAGGGGCAACACTACATCTAGGTTTCAGAGCAAGTGACGTAACTGATTGAAACGCTACTAGCGCGTACCCGCTAACTAGCTAGCCATTTCACATCCGTTACACTCACCCCCCTTTCAACCTCCTCCTTTTCCGCAGCAACCAGTGATCCGGGTCAACAGCATCAATGTAACAGTATAACTTTTAACCGTCCCCTCGCCTCGACCTCGGGCGCGAACTAGGGACCCTCTGCACACATCAACAACAGTCACCCACGAAGCGTCGTTACCCATCGCTCCACAAAAGCCACGGCCCTTGCAGAGCAAGGGGCAACACTACATCTAGGTTTCAGAGCAAGTGACGTAACTGATTGAAACGCTATTAGCGCGTACCCGCTAACTAGCTAGCCATTTCACATCTGTTACAATGCACAGACAGTGTGTGGAAAATTATTTAAGACTGAGACTCTCTCCAATACAACCCAACATTGCAGAGTTATGTGCATCCTTTCAAGCACACCCTTCTCATTAACCTGTAGTGAGTTATTCTCAATTTTTGATGAACAAATAAAGTTTTATTTGTAAGATGGCTAAATAAAAAGCTAAATTATTGAATATTATTATATTATTATTTGTGACCTGGTCCTATAAGAGCTCTTTGTTACTTCCCACGAGCTGGGTTGTGACAAAAACTCACACTCATTCTTATATTAAATAATTGTATCGTATAGTGTGTGTGTGTGGCAGGCTTACAGTGATGGTAAAAAACAACATTGTAGAGTGCGCTGACCGTGGTGCTAGAGGGGGTACGCAGCTGACCCTGGTGCTAGAGGGGGTACGCAGCTGACCCTGGTGCTAGAGGGGGTACACAGCTGACCCTGGTGCTAGAGGGGGTACGCAGCTGACCCTGGTGCTAGAGGGGGTACGCAGCTGACCCTGGTGCTAGAGGGGGTACGCAGCTGACCGTGGTGCTAGAGGGGGTACGCAGCTGACCCTGGTGCTAGAGGGGGTACGCAGCTGACCCTGGTGCTAGAGGGGGTACGCAGCTGACCCTGGTGCTAGAGGGGGTACGCAGCTGACCCTGGTGCTAGAGGGGGTACGCAGCTGACCCTGGTGCTAGAGGGGTATGCAGCTGACCCTGGTGCTAGAGGGGGTACGCAGCTGACCCTGGTGCTAGAGGGGGTACGCAGCTGACCCTGGTGCTAGAGGGGGTACGCAGCTGACCCTGGTGCTAGAGGGGTACGCAGCTGACCCTGGTGCTAGAGGGGGTACGCAGCTGACCCTGGTGCTAGAGGGGGTACGCAGCTGACCCTGGTGCTAGAGGGGGTACGCAGCTGACCCTGGTGCTAGAGGGGGTACGCAGCTGACCCTGGTGCTAGAGGGGGTACGCAGCTGACCCTGGTGCTAGAGGGGGTACGCAGCTGACCCTGGTGCTAGAGGGGGTACGCAGCTGACCCTGGTGCTAGAGGGGGTACGCAGCTGACCCTGGTGCTAGAGGGGGTACGCAGCTGACCCTGGTGCTAGAGGGGTACGCAGCTGACCCTGGTGCTAGAGGGGGTACGCAGCTGACCCTGGTGCTAGAGGGGGTATGCAGCTGACCCTGGTGCTAGAGGGGGTACGCAGCTGAAGGTTGAATGTTTGAAGGGGTACAGGACTATAAAAAGTTTGGGAACCACTGCCCTAGTGCAACACTGGTGCTACAGCGGAAAAGCAACAACAGATCATGGATTGTGGGTGTTAGTGGCATCTCTCACTCTCTCTCACACACACACCTCCTCACACACACCTCCACACACACACACACACATGTAGAGCAGACCTGTGTGTGAGAGAATAAGATGTGTGTGTTACTAGCTGGGACCAGAGATATAGTGGGAGAAGGGAGGAGGGGGGGA